>NC_134084.1:143029075-143036575 GCF_000715075.1 Nicotiana tabacum
ACTAGGGAATCGGTGACTGTGAGATGCTCCTCCCAGAGTTCAAGAAAATGTAGAAACTGGGGGGAGTCTCTATCAATTAGTGCCAGATAAATTTCTAAATAGTGGAAGGAGTCAATCTCCAGGATGAATGTCTCTACGACATTCTTGACGTCTTCCGATTGTGGGGAGTAGTCCAGTGATCGCAACATGTGTGTCGCGCACCGGACCAGCCGGTTTTGCTGGCGAACAAAGCGGTCTATCGCCCTTTGTTCCTCCACCGAGAGAGACTCCCCCCCCCAGGAATTAATGGTTGATATGGTTCTTCTGGGGGTTCCTCGGGGGGAAGATTCAGATCGGGAATTATGGGCTCCGGCAGGGGTGTCACGGAATTCCCCAATCCTAGAGTCAAATCCATGGGTTCCCTACTAATTACTGCGATCACATAAAAACATAAACTTTGAGGCTTAATAGCTAAATACATGGCAATTGAATCATAAGCCGAGATCATAAAGAGCATACCGCGAGTAGGAAGTGGAATTAATACAATGGATTCAAAAGCATCAAACCTCTCTTGTTCGAAAGAATTGAAACACATCGAAATGGTACCAACCGTACTTAATAATAGAAGGATTTGGCAGAAATATGTAAAATTGTCCCTCCTAAAAAGATTATTCCATAATAAATGGGCAATAGTTAGGAGAGGTGCGCCAGCGGCGAGCAGAAGCAAGGTTATTAGATACCTCAAGAAAGCCCGGCCAGAACCACACGTGCAAGTTTCCCTACATGTGGCTCGTCCGTGATAACTTCTTCGGATTTGCGTGAACTAGCGGACCGATCACTAAGTGGGGATGCTCCCTCCAGCATGAGCGAACCCTTTCGGAACTGGTTAAGAATGGGCGGCACTATCCCAGCCCGGATCCAGCCAGGTTCTATTGATCATGTCCCCTTCCCAACAGTTGTACCTTGTCTTGGGGCGTCTTTGGCTTTACGATAGAAAGCTCGCCGGAGAAAGCCAGGTGTCGTAGGTAAGCTCTATTTGGCCCGTAGCATTGATTTCCCATAACGAATAGGCTAGCTCTATCTCTCAATTACCTATCCTGTGCTCGAGAAGGTCCCTCAGTTCCTCGGCAGCACCTCGAGGTGCATTTAGTTGTCTTACATGAGACGAGGGCTATTCCCCACTCCATGGCATGACACCTTTCGCTCATCCATTCCGCCCGTCCAGACGCGGCGCCCTTTCTCATTATCATCTACCGCCCTTTCTTTCCTCCCGGCTATTCACGCATGAAGATCGTCGTATGTATGCTCGACTTCGGTTGCCGGTGCTATAATAGGTAGAAGTACATTATGGCAGGATCAGTCACCCGGGCAAACAACCCTCCTCCAAGAAGAATTGTGCTATGCCCCCCCGATCCCTATAGAGCGAAAGAGCTGCCTGGTGATCCCTAGGTTGCAGCACGTCCGGTCGTTAACTCCTCGCGCCGCTGCCGCCGTTTCTAGGACCGACCGACGCCTCACCTGCACAGGTACCTACGTAGTGTAGTCTCGGTCGCACATTCAACATAGCGTTCGGACTCATGTGCCTTCTAGAACCAGGGGTATTCGATCCTGCTGCGTACGATTAGCCAGCCTTGCGGAGGCAAAAGGATTAGACGTCCCCCCATGCTACGGTTCCCTGCGGTCCAAACCCGGTGCCGCTTTAGGTTAGGGAGCTGGACGATAATAGCTCCTTCGCATCCCAAAGCGCGCTGCCCTCCTAGGCGCGCAACACTAAGTAATCCAAGCCAACCCACATTACTGACTAACGGTGGATAATCATATTTCTTAGAGGTACTAAATACAACTCCATGAATGAGCAAAATGAAGGTTGCATTAATGATAAAGATCTCTGGGGAAACCGCTAAAAAAGATTGAACATGTGGGAGGATCCGAACGAATTCTGCTTTCATTTCCCCCATATGGAGCACTGAGTTACTTACGTTACGGTCTTCAGCAGGCAGGCTGCACTCTAGACGGCTAGGAAGGCTCGCTAGACCAGCAGCCAGACCAAGAATGAATGTGTAATGATGGTGATTCCACACCAGGCTCAATAAAAAATTGAATGTAGAAAGGGGATCCTAAACTAAAAAGGAGTCCATGACCCCTTTTTAGAGCGTATAAGGGGAGGTCGAATTCCAAACCTTTTCTCTCGAGTATACCCATTACCAAAAAATATACGTCACTTTGGGACACATGCGCATAGCCGCCGCGCGTGGCTAAAGGTCAACCAAAAAAAAGAGCTCAAACTCTTTTTTTTTTAGTTCCACTGAGAAAGTCTTTTCTTATAAAAGACGCCACTCTACGAGGGAAGATGCAGATAAAAGGCCAATAGCCTGATGTCAGCTTCTACGGCATAAGCTTTAGATCTATCAACGAATAATAAACATTTTATAAGAAAAGATAAATTTTTTGTTGAAATCTCAAAGAAAGGTATAGGTGAAATTTTGAATAGTCATTTCAATCTTTTTCTTCCAATTCTAAGAAAGAAAAATCCCGAAAAATCCGTCAATAAATGACGAACTCCATTATACAGATGATAAGACAGGGCTAAGGCAGTAATCTCGACGGAGATTAGGATGAGCTTTGATGAATAAAAGAAGAATTGGTAGAAATTCTCATAGGTGAAGCAAATCGAACCAATTTTCAAACAAAGAAGATAAAAAAAGAAAACTATAGTGGCTAGGAAAGCTCCGGAGATTCTATGGGAAATTGAAAACGTCGAAGTAAGCTGTGGCTTATAAATAGGAAGATGAGGAGATAAGGGGCGAAGGATATTCATGATATTCAGAAAGATTTATGTTCATTGTCTCTGCTCGCAGAGCGGTATACCGGAAAAAAAAAGAAGCGACTACCTTACTTAAGCAATTCTTCTTATTCTTATTCTTTCTTAGTTGAAGTTCCTATATTGGTTTTTTCTTTCTTTTATGAATGTTATAACTCCTAATTCTTTGGTAGCGGACCTCTTTGATAGTTCGACCCTTATCCCCCGTCTAACTCAACTATTCGACTGTACGGCTATTGTGATTGCGAGAGAAAGGAGGGATGGCGCCTTCCTTTACCATCTGGCGGTTGAAAACAAAAGTGCTTCCAGGTACACGGCTGTTAGGCTCATCCAAGGCGTATTTACGGAAGTAGCAGGGAACTTGACCGTCAAGTTTGAAAAAGCTGGCCAAGCCTGTGTCACTTTCTTACGTCAGGAGAAAGGGAGATCAAAGAAGTATGGGGCCGATACGCGAAGGATCAAATCATAGAGATAGCGGATCTTAAGAGGCGGAAGAAAAGGAACCTCGGCGACCCAGAGATCGCGGAGTCCGCGCCCGTGCCGAAAGTGAAGAAGCTTTCCTCTCCTTTCAGTCGAGCATGCCCGCCCTTTAGCACTTCCCTTCCCGAAGTGGGAGTAGGAGAAAGGAAAGCGCACTCGATCAATTACCATGCCGTGTCGTAAGACAAAAAGTCACCCGCAGGTGCTTTTGACCTTGACCGAGTCTTTTCTAGTATGGACCTGGCTGAGTGCTTTAACATAGGCGGATGTGGGACACAGAAAGAATAGATTCAGGTGCTCCTGAGTCAAGAGATTCTTCTCCCTAAGTAGCATTCTTGTAAGTACAGAAGGAATTCTCCTGTCTCTGAAAAGATAAAGCTAAAAGCAATCTCTGGTATAGATATTGATATTGACCCGCCTCTACGGGAGGTGGGTGGGGATCAAGAGAAGCAAGGCCGGGCACATCATACTCTTCAGGGATTGTGTCATATCAATTTTCATAGTGAATTTCTTGCGTATCCACCCTGAAAGCGAGAGCTCGAGGCGGTGGGAAAGGAGAATCAACAAGATAGGATGCTCTGTCCCAACTAACAAGAGTAGGAAGATTCCAGCTTTGAATCTTGTGCTTGACGGTGATCATTTCTGCCACGTCGTAACAGTCTTTAGTGCTTTTTGTTTCAATGGTTTGGAACCCTTCTTACTTTCTTTATTATATCGGGGAATTTTTGCTCTTGGTCCGCTAACTCCATAAAGGGCTGGTGGGTGGGGGTAGAGCCTCTAGCGCCAATGTCGATGAATCAAAGGTGTCTGTTTATGGTATGGAATAGGAAGAGCAAGAATGGAACCGCTATCGCTTGTCCTATCATCCGCGATGAGCTTCTTTCATTCGTCAGTATGGGGTAGGTAGAGTCCTTTGCTCGTATGCTTGGCATTACTATAGTCGCACCAGTCTTCCTTCCTTTTTAGTGCACATGAAACGGAAACCCTAATAGAGACTACCCACACGGTGATCAAAACTCTTCCTTCTCTGCTTCACTGTCAATTGATTGGCGCATGAACGAAGCTGTAACGGAGCATGTACGCGACGATCAAACATGGCTTTGCCAGCTGCCTGTGATAGGAAAAAGAAAACTTGATCAGATAGTTCGTGCGGGGCATTTCCCACCTCGCCTTTGACGGACATTCAAAAGGATCTGCTAGGCTGTCTTACATGTCCCAAAAAGCAAGCAAAGGGGCTCCTTTCCTTCCCCATGTGGAAGAAGTGTACACACAGGGGGCCTACAACCTCGACCTCAGTATAAAAAGCATGACGGAATCGACGGTGGTCAATCTTCCTTCTTCTTTGGCATCTCGACTGGGGAGCATGAAAACAAGACTGGAAGAGGGCTCAGGTATCAACATCCTTAGCCCGCATTGATCAATATCAATAAGAATAGCAGTCGTATAGGTATAGGTTAGCGCTTCCTTGATTGCATCCTTTCCTCTCTTTCTTAATGAAATAAATATAGATGTCTCGACTGCCGAATCCTTATCCTGCAAACAACTCGATTTTGTTGATTCACTGTCCATTTGTCCTTAAACCGGATGTTTGGTCAACGACTTTGATATTCCTTCACACAAGGTTTTTAATCCTTCTCCCCTGCTTAGGACAGAAAGGGGAAGTAGCGAGATTACGATTCATTCGATTGGCAGGTCCAATCGAAGGAAGTCGCTCCAGCAGCTTTAGTACTTAGTACTTAGTTAAGGCCCCAGCCCTTCGCCCGGTTCTTCTCCGGCTCCACCAGCAGCCTTTATCAGCTGCTATGGTTCCCTTCCCGCAATGTGAATCTATATCTCTTTGTGATTCACAGTGCTCTTCGCAATCTCGATCCTCGCAATGCTCTGCAACCCGAGGGTGAGCACCATTGAAGGACTGGAAGCAAGCTTCACACCTTCCACAACGGCAACTACACCATCGACTCCACAAGAACTCCAAGAACACTCGTTCTTCTCTCACACAGAACTCCTCCCTCCGATCTTGTCCCATCTCGGCTTCCACGCGCGTGTCGCCCCTATATGCTGTCACCAACTAGGCTCGGACGGTGGAGGAAGCTGGTAGCATTAGGAGAATTTTCAGCACTTTTATAACACAGAGTCAGCGCGAAGAAAGGCAGATCCATACTAGATCAACGGTTTTCCTTTCTCTTACGAGATTTTCATTTCTAGTTAGAGGAGCAGACCACTCTAACTTACTTTAGAACAATGAGAAATGTAACACTCACCAACTGAAGAACGAATGTGAGCTCGGGAGGAAATGTGCCTCTCCAACTCGTACTTTGCTATAACGATCTTTGTATGTACGGGTATCGATAATGGAAGAGACTAGATCAAATAGGGCAATTCGTAATGCTCTCTTCCTGTCCTAGAATAAGAAAGTAGCTTGTCTGCCGTACTGGCTGATTCATTGAATGTGTCGATCTGCATTCTATATAAGGAGTTGATTTGCATCCTTGTCTGGCAGTTAGCTAAGCGAGAAGCTGTGATCGAGGAAGCCCCGCCCAGTAGTGCCTCTACTCTACTAGTCCTAGTACTAGATACTAGATAGACAGGCCGGTCACCGGTGGCATAAGATCCTTCTCTGCTTGTCTAACTCAAGCCAGATAGCAGCAATCACTTGAAATAGTCATATGCGGAACACATGCAAGTCCAGATTGAAAGATAAGGAAGGCAAGTCAAAGCAGAAAGAAAGCCTTAGCCGGAGCAGTAGCCAGAGAAGCAAGAACATCAAGGCAAAAAGTGGTCTCAGGCATTCCAACTGCATGAACGTAAATCTTATCTATGTCACAGGTTTGATGATCGCTAACGCACACAAAACCAATATCATAACTTTTTTTGCAGGCAGAAGGAAAGAGAAAACGAGCGAAACGAAGTGGAGCGAGGGGGAGGGAGGATCTACTTGGAATTGGCTGTCAGTGAATCCCAAGTATGACATAGATAGAGGAAAGAAAATCTCTTACATGCCGAAGGTACATCTGAGACCTTCCTTCCAAGCAACTATGACATAGATAGACAGATGCGAGTGTACTTCAGGAAACTAGCAAGCCTTGCCATTCAGATGAAAGGAATATCATCCTAATGAAAGCCTGATTCTTCCCTTATCAATGTTTGAGATGCCTGGTTGTGCCAATTTCCCTAGGTGACAATATGACTTTTATGCCTGGCGGCAGCTCGGATCTTACGTTCTTTAGATGCCCAGCTTATCTGCCAGTTGTCTGGCTGTAAAAGGAAGAGGTTAGTTCACAACTCTGAAAGCCGAAGACGAAGCGAGGAAGGCAGCTACAGAGCAGCAGATAAGGAAGAGATTTAGGCAACTTAATTGACCTACCGGACTCTAAAGAAAGGGTACCACTTATTTGGAAACTAGAAAGTTGCCGGTTTCCAAGCGAAACTCGATGCTACTTTAACACAAGGGCCGGTGTCCATCATTGAAAGTGGCATCTCTGTTTGCGCACATTGGAGAAAGTGCTCTGCTAGTGAAATCGGTCCATTGACACCTATAATTGTTTCAACCAAGGCCGAGCACTCTTCTCGAATTTTTGGATGCACTCTCGCTTTAAGTAGCTGAAACCTCTATGTGGAAAAGTTTCTTATTGCAAAATGAATGGCATTCTAGAAGCTCTCACTCAAACAAGGGCTTCCTTTACTGTACTAAACAGAATCAGTGGACATAGAGCATGTCCCCCTCCTGACATTCCCCTAGCGGGGGAACTATCAATAGCGATTGTTTCTCCTTATGCCTGGTTCCGCTCAACTCTCCCTTCAGAGCTACCCTTGCCTGAAAGCGGAAGAGGTAGCTTACTAACCTACTGGAGTAAGTAGTCTTGTCCGAAAGCCTCAGGCGAAAAGACAGCTTAAAAATAACAAGGTTCTGAAAGAAAGACAAGCCTTAAGGCAACTAAAGCTAGGAAGGTAGGTTAAAGTGACTAGTCTTTCTTATCCGAAAGCAAGCAAGACAACAAGGGAGGTTTTAGGCAACTCGCTGGTTTCGAGATGGGTTTCCTTGCGTGTGTGTCCACTTGTTTTCCTATTCAAGTTCTGGTTCCAATTTCAGAAAGTTCAGATTCTTATTGCCACTACTTAGCATACACTGGTTAAAAGGTTAAACGGTTCATTTTTCTTAACTTCAGATGAGTTAGGTTCTTTACGCAAAGAAGCCAGACGAAAAGCGCACACGAAGATTA